>NW_026854291.1:0-9204 GCF_026571515.1 Ruditapes philippinarum
CCCTTTGACACACATGTTCAAATATAATATTTGACAGCTTTCAGTGTATATAAGTATATTTTTTCTCTTTTTCTCTCAAATAAAGAGTTTGCTGTATTGTAAATTCGTTATACCGATTAGTTAAAACATATTTCCCATATAATCATAATATAATGATTTAGTTTTATTGTTAAAATCTTCTCTGTAACAATATTGCAATAGGTAGGAACAGACTAGTTACATGCGTCTTTTTGAAGAAAAGAAAACATAAAGATTGTAAATACGGTAATTCTGAATGGATTTTTAGTTCACAGGAGGTTTTAAAACACTTCTATTTGCATATATAAAAAATATAAGTTTGTTGCCAACCTAAGATACATATTGATGCCAATATTACAATATAACAAAGTTATATTTCTTAGAATGCAATAATGTGTCTGCAAGGCACATACTCAATAGATAAATGTTCTGTTCAACATACTAACCACGTTTCAATGTCAGTCTAATGTATTGTTTTACCACGGTAACTATAAAACAAGAGCCATGTCAGCACGGCTATCCGCCGCCGAATGTGTTTGCTCATTGTAAGAATGTATATGTAGTAGAGCAGAATAATTCAATTTTAAGAGGTAATGAAAATGTCTTGGTTGATGTGAATTCTAGGGATATCAACAACGATTAGGGGTAATTAATTACAATTCATTACATGAAATAATATCAATAATAAGGATCTTTTCACCGAATTCAAATTGGTCGTTCAATACCAAAATCAGTATCTAAACAGACAATTATGTTTAACGATCTAAAATGTCGACTGAATGTTGAATAACACCAAGCAGGATATTTTCAAAGTACCAAAGAGAGCACACCATTTTCAATTAACCTATAGTAAAGTTATTTTTACGTTTCTTAAAAAGTCTATGGTGAACTTTAATTATGAATGAATATTATAATAAGTATTTAGCCGTGGGTTACAGAGTTAAGATATTTTAATTTAATTGTTTTGTCAATTTTGCGATGTTTAAAGTCATATTAGATTGATATCTATTAATACAAGGTCAATCGTAAACATTTGCTTACATTTCTTCGAAACAAGTACGGTTTTATTCCTGCAAGAGTCTCCACTAAGGTTTTTTGACTTGACGAGACTGGAAATATGTTTTTAAAAAGGTACATTTTAATATGAATCTAAACAAATAACTTTTGTGCAAATTTTCAGATCATTCTCTCACCCAGCGTTTCCAAAATAATCATTTTTATTGTACAAAATTACCTAAAAATGAAAAATTGCATTGCTTTTCATTAAAATTGGGCTAAGAGTAAATGAACACCAGAAATTCTAATTTGAGTATATTTCTTTTTTATCCTTGGCAGATGTTTCCATAATTAGCGCTTCACTTGATGTATGTAAATAATCGTCATATTTCATGTTTATAGGCTTTTCGATCTCAGTGGAGGTTCTTGAACATTATTAAAATTTGAAAATTTTCATATAAACACGCACTGAGTTTAGATTATAATACATGTGGATATCCAATTTAATTTAATACGTTATATTATAGTGTTTTCTTTCAGATATTTATTTTATCTTTTCAATAATTAATGTATCGTAAGCGTGTCATTAATTAATTCAAATACCACAATTTGGCCAAAAAAATCTAAATTAGAATCCCAATATCTCCTTAAATAACTGTGACGGGATCTCAAAAATAAAATTACAGTTATCATAACAGAAACATGTACATCTTAAAATGCAAAACATATAACGTTATAACGTTATAATCTGCGGCGAATGCCTGAGGATTTCATGACCAGCAAAATGTCTAGACAGGCAATCACGAATATAATAACTGGTATTGAAAGAGCGCGAGAAAATCAAGATGATATTGACTGTATTTATGACAACCTATGTTGCGCAATAAAAAATGAAATGGAGGATAAAATACCCAAATACGGAATTACTAACCGGACAAACAAACGATTTAAACACAGAAAACCGTACTGGAAAGAGGAACTACAAACAATGTGGAACTCTATGCGTATCGCAGAAAATGAATTCCTTAAATGCCGATCGGATAACCAAACGAGGACGCGCCTGCGTGTAAACTATACAAATGCCAGAAAAATATTTGAAAAAATGCTTGAAGCAAACTGGAACGGTTTTATAGGAGGTCAAAGGCACTCGACATCGAGGAAAATGTCGACATCAAAAACCCTAACGAGTTTTGGCAAAAAAATTCAGGCAACTTGGTCCGCGTAAAGACAAAAGTATTCGGTTGAGATCGTGGATGGTAGCGGAAAACACGATAAGGAGGAACATGTGGTTTTTTTGAGCGGTGGAGAAACGACTTCTACAACCTGTATAACTGCAATGAAAATAATGAATTCGATGAGATACATTATGATCGAGTGAAAATTCACAAATTGTTGCTCGAGAATGATATGAGTGACCCATTATACAAGTCAAACACAGAACTCAATTACAATATTACACCACAGGAGATATAATGTGTATAGTGCAAAAAAGCGAAAAAGTGGATCAGCATGTTGAATCGACGAGATTCCTTATGATGTACTGAAAAATTCTGCTGTTATAGTGAGACAATTCACCATCTATTTCAACTTATTTTTTTGACTGCAGTATTATATTACCCTCTGTGTGGGGCGAAAGGCAGTTATTTGCCCAAATACTGAAAGACCCAAATTCTGATTAGCGTGTCCCAATTCACTACGCGGTATCAGTCTGTTGTGTTGTATTAGCAAACTGTACACATCTTTCTTGAACAAACGTCTTACAGGTTATTTGGAAAAAATAACGACATTCTCGCAGACGAGCAAACGGATTCAGGAAAACAATAATCATGTGAAGACCACGTGTTTACGCTAAACAGTGTTATACGGAACAATAAATCAGTGTTCACAGCCTATATTGATCTTAAAAAAATGTTTTGATTACATAGATAGAGACATGCTACTATACAACTGTTGATAAATAACATAGACGACACACTGTATAACTCGATTAAGAATATATACGCAAGCTCAGTGGCGTGCATACGTATAATATAACAAGCTTACAGACTGGTTCAGCTGCTTGTCAGGCGTGAACGAAGGCTTTAATTTGTCCCCGACATTGTTCTCCGTATTCGCTAACGATCTTGCACGTGAAATCAACGACTTTGACCTTGGAGTAACGGTGGTTGGTGACATTAAACTTTCCTTGTTAATGTACGCAGACGTCTTATGTCTTAATGGCGGATATTGAGGAGAAATTACAGTCCATGTTAGACACTGTTAGTAACTGGTGCAAACGCTGGAGAGTACTTATCAATGCAGATAAATCTAAATGCATGCATTTTCGCAAGGGTCGGGCACAACGAAGCGCCTTTGAATTCAAAATCGGCAACAGTACTCTGGAAACAGTTAAAAAATACAAATACCTAGGGGTTATATTCCATGAGAAGAATGACTTAACTTTAAACAGTGAATCTCTTGGTAAAGCAGCCGGTCGAGCTCTCGGTGGCATCATTAACAAGATACAAAACCTGAAAGACTTTGGCTTCAAGTCATACGAAAAATTGTATCTCTCCTGTGTTGTGCCTAAACTGGACTATTGCTCATCAGTATGGGGCTTTAAGAAATATCAAGCAACAGACAATGTCCAAAACAGAGCCATGCGGTACTTCATTGGTGTCCATCGATTCACGCCTATTCGTGCGATGGTTGGTGACACTGGGTGGATACCTAGTGTTCACAGACGATGGGGAAATATTCTGCGACTGTGGAATAGATTAATATTGTTGGACGATTCGAGAATTACAAAGAAAGTGTTCAATACTGACTACGCTAAATGCAACAAAAATTGGTCTTCCGACATAAAACATTATGACTACACTTGGATTAAACTCAAATTACGACAATAGAACAGTTATTAACTTATCACATGCTAACAGGTTTTAATAGTGACCAAAATATTCCAATATTTGGTCAGAAGATGTCCAAACAGTGCCAAAACTAAGAACTTTACCGAATATTTAAAGACAGCTTTTAAATGCGAAGACTATGTATTGTTGAACTTAAACAAGAACGAAAGATCGATACTGTGTCAATTAAGAACTGGTATTTTCTACCCGTTAAGAATTGAAAAAGGACGTTACATTGGAGAACAGCCTGATCAGAGATTATGTAGACTTTGTACCTCGAATCGTGTTGAAGACGAGAAACACTTCCTTTTTCAGTGTGAACAGTATAAAGAATTGTGTGAAAATACGTTCAGAACTCTTTTTGATTTCGTTAACGATCCTCTCATGGACATGAATCAGAGACTATCTCATATTGTTTCAAACTACCCTAGAACACTTGCAAAATTTCTTATAACCGCTTACCTTAAAAGAAGAAGTGTCTTGTTCTCATAGTAATCAATTAACCTTTATAACTACTTTTGACTTAAACCATTATATACATATAGTCTTGTATATGTAATTAAAATGAACCCATTTTGCAATGAATGTGTGTATAATATAATTATGTAATATTGTAATTCAAAGTTTTCTTTGTTTCACTATATGTCTGTGTCCGTACTATTATTGAAACCATACCCCTTTTATATACATATACACGATATATTTAACGCAAGTTCAGTAACGTAATATTGTTGTTATTAGAATATTAAATAGTGTGATCACTCTTTCACCAGTTCTGTAACACATTCTAAGTGATATACTCTCAAAAGTAAATTGTTTTCCAAATCCAAACCTTCTGAGTAACGAGTGTTGTATATGAAATTGAACGTATATAATGCTATGTGCTTGAATAATGTATATATATGTATTATGATAATTACAATATTTGTAATATGTCGCCTAAATTATATATGTATAATAATAAGCACAATAATTGTAATATGTCGTCAAAGTACCTTTACATAGTAACTAATTAGTTGTTGATATTTGATAACGTAAGAAAATATATTACCAGTACTTTGTACATGTACTTCAGATCATCCTATGTATAAAAGAAGTAACTTTGTTGAATTATGTAAATAATGACATCATTGATTTCCCGGTGACATATATGCCCAAAGGGCCGGGTGCCTTTTCTTTCATCTGTATATTATGTATCTATGTCATGTATGTACATGTCACGATAATAAACTATATCTTTTCTTATCTTATCCTATCTATAGGAAAAGGACCATGTATTCAAATATTAAAAACAATAGTGGTGAAATAACAACCAAAGAAAGCTTACGTTTTTGGCTCATCATGTTCGCACTTGGAAATTCACCCCTTTAATTGAATATCCATCAATATATTTAAATGTAAAAATAATTAATTAATGGCTAATTACTTAAATTGTATCATAGGCTAAATATGTTATTAATGACGGTATAAGGTGATCAGGTACATTGCCATTTACGTGAGTTCCATATATCGTGCTCAGTGGGATATACCTGAGGTTCTTGCGCGAGGTAATTTTTAAGGTCGTTTTAAAACTAACTCTTGGGTCGGTCGACAGGAAAATGGCTTCAAATAAGCGATGAAAATTCTAATTTTATTCAGTTCATCCCAGAAAGTCAAGCTAAATGCCGACAGCATCATTATGCTTAATCAATAAAAATCTTAAAAACTCTAAAAATTATCTAACAATATTGATATAATTCAAGTTGCTATCGAGAATGTCAGATAAATAGAAATATATTCTTCCACAGTGTTGGAGATTTCAGATTTGTCGTGTGTGGGGATTATTCTTTTCTGGATGAATGACAGACAGTTAATCCGCTTAAAAGCTCTTTTCTCTTGAGATAAAAATAAAAACAGTTCCAAAATGTCATTCTGGTATTTTTGCTGTATACTACTGGATACAATATTGGTTGGTCGTGATTGCTGATTTTTGTCATTCTTATTTAGAATCAGTTAGTGTATCTTAAATTAATCGTAAATTTTTAAAGTTGAGGACTGCTTAGATCTCGTTGGATATGAGAAGACTTTTTCTTTAGAAATGACAGTAGTTTAGAAATCGGAAAATGTCATCACATTTACAAGATATGAGACTTGTGTGTCCCTTTATATACGACTAATAAGTTCTGTTAACAATGTCCAATATATTTTAATGTGTGGATAAATATTTTGTTTGTTTTTTATTCTTTGTTGATCATTAACCTTTTCTATTTCTTTGTTTTATTCATTTTGTTATTAAGTTATTGAGACTGTAAAATAGCCTTTCTTGTTTCTAGAACGAATTCCTACTTTGTATGAAAGATATACAAATATCAATACATATCTTTGACATGAAGAGACGATTGAATATTTTTGAGAAGTATTATGTTTATACTGATGTGACAAATACTAATCTTACACCGTCTAGTATGAGAAGTATAGATCTGTTATAGATATATGATGATGTCATTTCGCAGTTACGAAATAAAGTTTTAATCCATACGCTTGTATAAAAAGAGCTAAAAAACTTCTAAATAAAAGTTTTATGTTTTTGAACTTTCTTTTCGAAATATGTTTTCTATAGACTATGTAGTTTGTAAGAAAAAGGATCAAACACTGGCTGTCGTTAGTTTTCGAGAAACTGTTAAGCTGAAACGCGGCCTTCCCGGACTTGGATTGGTGTAATCTTAAGATCAATTGTATATAAACTCTTATACTTTAAATCTTTACAGGCATGTATCTTGAATTCCTGAATGTGAGGTGTATTTTTCCATTTTGTTATGAGATGAAGTTTTTTGTTGTTGATGCTTTTTGTCTTGTAGTCGATGTCTTCATAACTATTTGTTGTTTTATTGTATTTGGTGTATTTAATGTTGTTTTAAATCATATCAATAACGTAAATGCAAAAGAACAATCGATACAATAATACTCTCAAACGGAAACTTTTTCATATAATGTAATTTCCCGGTTGAAATTAAGGAATAAGACATTAAAAAAATATTTTGAAGGACAATGATGTTTTTTTTTATATTATAAGAATACATAGAATGAGGATACTGCCTTGTTATTTGGCGGCTTAACAAAGATGTTAGGGAAAGTGCATTTGATTCGTTTTTCAAAGACTTGATAACATTGAATAAGATTCAAAGACCATTTAAGATCCACTTCATAAACACAACCTGATAGATTTACCCTTCATAAAATGTAAAATGAAGTATGTTTCCCAAGGATAGACTTAAAACAAAATTGTTAACATGTGAACATTTACTTAAAACTGATAGAGTGTAAAATATATTATTAATAGCATAAAACTTTGTTGAGATTAAACAATTATTATGGAAAAACAAACACAACCATTATACACAATAAAGAAAGTTGTCAAATAATGTTTAATTCCAAGGATATACAGAATGCAATATTCCAAGTATTTACGATGTATTAATTAACCTGTAACGAAAATGAAAATACAATAAGATGTCTTAATTGATATTGTATAGCTGACTCACGTAATTATATAATTATACATAAAATCATTTCATACACATAATTTAGTTATATTCAAACCATTACACGTGCCTGCAACATACCCTCGTCGCAACAAAATTCGTTTAACTAGCATATTGTTTATGCTATAATACAAAGAAATTTTAATTGTAACCTTTCAAACAGCTTAGAAAAACTTTTTAAGATAATTATAAAAAGAATTCTATCAATATTTATGATGTTGATTATTATGTTAATGATCACTTACATTGTCATCATTGTGTGTTATAATAACACTTTGATTGTATAAGCATTAACATTAATGTTCTTTTAGTTTAAACAAAAACTGTTCACTGTCCCCGGCACTTAAATCATATATATGGAACGTTAAATTTGATATGCCAATAATAATAAAAAACATATACTATCAGCAAATTGTTGGCGCAAAATAATAATAAATAAAGAGAACTAAACATACCAATTATAATTCCTGAAAGGTCAGGTTTTACGTGTTGACCTGAAGAGAAAAATAGAATTTATAAGTGTCATGTTTATTTGCCAACTTGTTTCTATTTATATATAGAAGAAAATTTATATTATATATTTATCTTCCTTTTTTGGTAGGAGACTTGGGAATTGTTTGACTCATTGATTATATAAGTTAACGCTGATTTGAACACATCCTTGGTCATATCTTTGTGGGCTATCCGGCTTTCCTTGGTAACTGTCTATTTTTCCGCAAGAGACAGCGTCTACTAATTCTTCAATTAATATTTACATTAGCTATGAGAGACAAATGACCTATTATACTTAGTTTCGTGAACCAAATGTCACGGTGAATTAACGACTCCTGGGTTAAAAACCCGATATTATCCCTATTGTACCCAACATTGTACATTGTATCATCAAATAGGAGTATTCAGTATCCAGGGAATGGGCACAACAATCTTTATTGGAATAGTGTGTTTTCAGTTTACTTCTTTTGAAGCACACAAATACATGAGTATTCCTGGACATATATTGTTAGAATGTTGTTAATTGAAAACAATCATTAAATCTAAATGATATTACCGGTACAGCTTTTGTCATTAATCAGGACATCATCTATCGCAATATCACCTCGATAGGTGCCACCAATAGTACCTTCAATGACAAGAGTGTAGTTGTAAGGAGGAGACGAGGCGGGTATTTCGACTTGTGTAGTCTTCCTTTGTTGCCCTTGTTCCCCGGTTATGCTTGACAGACCTGTTTCAGACTGTATGCCTGAAGTCTAAAATATTAACAACCAGTCATGAGACACTTCTCCATAATTATAACATATTAATAATACTTAATAAAATGTGAATACAATTTATAAACAATGTAAAAGAAATTCATTTAGAATTATAATACGTATTAATCACGCTCTTTTTATTATAACTGGATTGCAAATTACATGAAGATTTAATCTTAAAGCTTTCCAACATTTCATGAGATGCATATCGCATTTACTTATTTAATAGAATCATAGGTAATACTTATATAAAATACCAAAAAGAAGATTTTGAAACTAAATTTGGTGTTAGGGGTGTTGACAGCAGATCGCACTAACAACTTCCGTCAAAGAACAGATCCCAATCAAACCAAGATGCAACATATTTAGTTTACTTGTTTTTTTTATTATTTTTCATTTTCGTTCACAAACCAAATATTTTGTTTCAAATACTTTTCTCTGGTTGAGATTTTTAAGCGTATGCTGTCAACTCAAATATTTATAATTAAGTGCGTCAATAGTTAGAACAACTGTCAAGCAATATACCTTTTT